>NC_082734.1:26309104-26324104 GCF_030144855.1 Hypanus sabinus
GAAAGTTGCAGAACTTCAACAAAGTAGGACACATACAAAGAACATGTCGGACACATAAAAATAAATGGACTGCACAGGGAAGAGAAAAGGATAAAAAGTCAAGTTGCAGTTTTAGAAAGAGCACTAATCAGCATATTGCTGGTATAAAATCTGGTAATATTGAGAGTAACACAGGACTGAGTAGCCTTGAGATTTATAATGTGAAAACTAACAACAGACTAGCAATATGGCTTACACCAGAAGTGAACAGAAAATTAATTAAAATGGAATTAGACACTGGTTTGGCTGTGTCATTCATTCCACAAAATGAGTTTGAATGGCATTTCAAAAATACTGAACTGAAGCCTGTAGATGTCCAACTAAGAACTTCTACTAGAGAAAAGATGGCTCCTATGGGAATGACATTTGCAAGTGAAATACAACAACCGACAAGCCAGATTAGGGCTTGTAAGTGGTAAAAACAGAAGGGCCAGCATTCTGTAGTTGTGATTGACTGGGACAACTAAAACTCCTTTGGAAATACATCCATCACCTGCATGCCACTTCCCCTGCAATATAGTCAACTGAAAGCAAATTTAAAAAGGCACTAGATGATGCCAGAGCAGTGTTCCAGGGTGACATTGGGAAACTCAAACATATCCAGGGTAAAATAGTGCTAAATGAAAATGCCACACCCTAGTTTGACAAAGCCTGTCTGATCCCTTATACCATCCATGGTAAAGTAGCCAGTGAGCTAAATCACTTGGAAACTAAAGGAATCCTTTCCACGATTGAGTGGAGCCTATGGACAATGCCATTGCCCCCAGTAGCCAACAAAAACGGGTCTGTCAAGATCTGTGGTCATTTTAAGGTCACCATCAACCCAGCACTGAAAGTAGATCAATACCTTCTGCCCAGGATAGAGGATATTTTTGCAAACCTTTCTGGGGGAAACACTTCATCTGCGTGCTTTAGCTGAGGCCTACCTACAGACAGAGATGTAAGAAGAGCCCAAATTGTTTCTCACCATAAACATTCACCAAGGGCTTTAATGCTATAACGGGCTTATTTTTGCATTAGTACCTGCACCTAGACATCAGGTGTTGCACAACTGCCAAATCACTCAATGTCACCTGGATGACATCATCGTAACCGGTAAGGATGATAAGGAACATCTCTGAGATCTCAAGAGAGTGATGAAAAAATAAGAAGATATGGGCCCAGAGCACATTGCAACAAATGTGAATTATTTGAACCAAGCATCACTTACTGTGGTCACACCACTGATGCACAAGATTTACACTAGTGTGCTGAAAATATTCAGTCAGTGGTGGATGCCCCAAGGCTAAAGGATGTTCCACAGCTGTAGTCCTTTTTAGGATTTGTCAATTACTATAACAGGCTCCTGCCAAACTTGGCTACTGTGGCCCACCCCTTGAACCGATTACTACAAAATGGGATAAAATGGCAATGGACTAAGCAGTATGTGGGTTTTCCAAATGGCAAAGGAAATGGTGATGTTGGACACTGCACTCACACATTGTGATCTACAGTGTTCTGTGAAGCTTTCTCATGACACTTTGCTTTATAGTATAGGTGCAGTTACGTCACATATGATGTGATGGAAATGAACGCCCCACAGTCTTTGCATCACTTTCCCTTACCGCTGTAGAGAAAAATTACGCACAGACTGACAGAAAGGCCTTGAGTCTGGTTTGGTGGTGTAAAACTCTTCATACAGTATGATGCACCATCAATAACTCACACTGAGACGTAGGCGAGATATCGGCTTTTATTGACTGGAAGAAGGAACCAGGAGTGAGTGTCTATCATACAAGGTCCTGGAGACTGAGGCCGAGCGTCAGGCCGCAGGTCTCCTTTATACAGGGGCCTGTGGGAGGAGCCACAGGAGCAGTCAGCAGGGGCGTGTCCCGACAGGCACATAGTTCACCACATTCACCCCCCCTTCGTTTGAAAAAGTCCTCATGTAGCGAAGGTTCTTACAAGTCAAGCCGATCAGGCGGTCGAATCTGTCGCTGCGATCTACGTAGCACCGGCTGTGACCCCATAGGTGCCGGCAACATTGGCGATTGCACAGGGGACGGGGGTTGCGCGTGTTCTTGCCCACTAGGCGCCGGTGATCCCTCATGCATGTGCGAGGCGCCTGGTATAAACGCGTACGAAACGCCCGGTATACAAGTGTCGTGAGGAGTCTGTGTAGGGCCTGGTGCGTACGGTGTCACCTCTGGTGCAGGGTTCACAGTTACCGGAGAGCCTTCAGGGTAGTGGTCTGCTGCACCTGCGGGTGCCAGGTCGCGGATGGAGACCGTGTCCTCCCGCCCATCAGGTAAGACCACGTAAGCATACTGGGGGTTCGCATGGAGAAGGTGAACCCTCTCCACCAGCGGGGAGTATTTATTGCTCCTCACATGTTTCCGGAGCAGCACTGGCCCCGGGGACGTCAGCCAAACTGGTAGGGTGGTCCCAGTGACAGACTTCCTGGGAAAAGAGAATAGGCGTTCGTGAGGGGTGGCATTGGTGGACGTACATAACAGAGAGCGGATAGAGTGCAGTGCCTCAGGGAGGACCTCCTGCCATCGAGAGACCGGCAACCCTTTGGACTTAAGGGCTAAAAGTGTGGCCTTCCACACTGTGGCATTCTCCCGCTCTACCTGGCCATTACCCCGGGGATTATAACTCGTGGTCCGACTGGTAGCAATGCCCCTAGCTAGCAAGTACTGGCGCAGCTCCTCACTCATAAAGGAGGACCCTCTATCACTGTGGATATAGCAGGGATACCCGAACAGAGTGAAGAGCTGGCGCAGGGCTTTTATGACGGACGTGGCAGTGGTGTCGGGGCAGGGGATGGCAAAGGGGAACCGTGAGAACTCGTCAATAACACTGAGAAAATAGACATTGCGGTCAGTGGAGGGAAGGGGGCCCTTAAAGTCAACACTCAGGCGTTCAAAAGGGCGGGTGGCCTTGACAAGTTGTGCCGTGTCAGGACAGTAGAAGTGCGGTTTGCACTCGGCACAAATTTGGCAGTCCCTGGTCATCGTCCTGATGTCCTCCAGGGAGTACGGCAGGTTCCGAGCTTTCACAAAATGGTAAAATCGGGTGACCCCCGGATGGCAAAGTTGTGCATGAAGGGCGTACAGCTGGTCGAGCTGTGTGCTAGCACATGTTCCCCGGGATAGGGCATCAGGGGGCTCATTGAGTCTGCCAGGCCGGTACAGGATATCATAGGTGTAGGTGGAGAGTTCTATCCTCCACCGCAAAATCTTATCATTTTTGATCTTGCCCCGCTGTTGGTTGCTGAACAGGAACGCAACCGAGCGCTGGTCGGTCAGCACAGTGAATCTTTTGCCAGCAAGATAGTGCCTCCAGTGCCTAACAGCCTCCACTATGGCCTGGGCTTCTTTCTCCACCGCGGAGTGCCGAATTTCAGAGCCTTGGAGGGTGCGAGAAAAGAATGCTACTGGTCTGCCTTCCTGATTAAGGGTAGCAGCCAGAGCGAAATCGGAGGCATCACACTCCACTTGGAAGGGAGCGGTCTCGTCCACTGCATGCATCGTAGCTTTGGCAATGTCCGCTTTAATGCAGTTGAAGGCCGCGCAGGCCTCAGCAGAGAGGGGAAACGAGGTAGACTTGACCAGGGGGCGAGCCTTGTCTGCGTAATGGGGGACCCATTGGGCGTAATAGGAAAAAAACCCCAGGCACCGTCTGAGGGCCTTGAGAGTGGTGGGAAGAGGGAGCTCTAACAGGGGGCGCATACGTTCGGGATCAGGCCCAATAACCCCGTTTTCCACGACATACCCAAGTATAGCAAGGCGGGTGGTACCAAAAACACACTTGTCCCTGTTATAAGTAAGGTTCAGAGCTGCGGCCACTTGGAGAAACCGTTGGAGGTTGGCGTCGTGATCTGGCCTGTCATGACCACAGATGGTGATGTTATCCAGATAGGGAAATGTGGCCTGCAGTTGGTACTGGTCCACCATCCGGTCCATTTCCCTCTGGAAGACAGAGACACCATTCGTGACACCGAAAGGGACGCGCAGGAAGTGATAGAGCCGGCCGCCCGCCTCGAAGGCGGTGTAGGGGCGGTCCTCTGGGCAGATGGGGAGCTGGTGATAAGCGGATTTCAGATCTATTGTCGAGTACACCTTATACTGAGCAATCTGGTTGACCATATCCGCGATGCGGGGTAGGGGGTATGCGTCAAGCTGCGTAAACCTATTGATGGTTTGACTATAGTCCACCACCATCCTATTTTTCTGCCCAGTCCGAACAACAACCACCTGGGCCCTCCAAGGGCTTGTGCTCGGCTCAATGATCCCCTCCCTGAGCAGCCGCTGCACCTCCGACCGAATGAAGGCCCGGTCCCCCGCGCTGTACCTCCTGCTTTTGGTTGCCACAGGTTTACAGTCGGGGGTCAGGTTGGCGAACAGCGGTGGGGAAGGGATCTTGAGAGTGGAGAGGCTGCAAGTGTCGGTAGCGCAGCTGTTGGCCTGGTTCTGGATGGGATGTGTGTGTCCGTGTGTGTGTGTGGTCAGTAGCGGGGTATGTGAAGAAGTCCCACAAAACTGAGGATTCTTGACAGTGAGTGGTGGGAGGGGCCCGTCGTATACCATAGTCACACTTTCGAGATGGCTCTGGAAGTCCAGCCCCAATAGCACAGGTGCACACAGATTAGGCATGACCAGCAGTTCAAAGTCCCGATATACTGTGCCTTGCACCACCAAAGTCGCTACACAACCCGCCCGGATGTCTGCGGACTGCGACCCAGAGGCCAAATGGAACCTCCGACTGACCGGCCGCGTTGCAAGTCCGCAGCGTTGCACTGTGTCCGGGTGAATAAAACTCCCAGTGCTGCCCGTGTCAAACAGGCATCCAGTCCAATGCCCCTCCACCTGGATGTCCATCATGGACCTTGCAAGCTGGTGTGGGGCGCTTTGGTCGAGAGTCACAGTGGCCAGAGTTGGATCGCCGTCGGGGTACCCGGTCAGCATCGGAGGGTCGGGGGCGGGGCATGCTGACGCCGACAAAGATGGCCGCTCACATCCGGGGTACCCGGTCAGCATCCGAGGATCGGGGGCGGGGCGTGCTGACGTCGACAAAGATGGCCGCCCACATCCCGGCATGCAAGATGGCGGCCCCCACGTTTCACCCGCAGCGCTGCACTCCGCTCGAGGTTGAGACTTACAGACCTTGGCGAAATGGCCCCGCTTTCCGCAGCTGGAGCAGGTCGCTTCTCGCGCTGGACAGCGTTGTCGAGGATGTTTCTTTTGGCCACAGAAATAACAAGGCACGAGTTTCTTACGGGCCACAGCCGTGGTCTGGGTCGGGGAGCTCGTGGAATGGCGACTGGCGGCGGCGTTGGCGAATTCGCTCCCGGGAGCCGGCGGTGGCGGGGTCTGAGGCGTCCACGAAACCGGCGGGGAATCGCGCGACTGGACAGCGTCGGCGTTATGCCGCGCAGCTTCTAGAGCGTTGGCCTTCTCTATCGCCGAGCTTAAGGTAAGATCCGAGTTCTCCAGCAGCCGCTGGCGCATGTACACTGACCTCAGTCCCGTCACAAAGGCGTCTCGCACCAGCAGCTCCGCATGCTGTTCTGCCGTGAGCGTCTTGCAGTCACAAGCTCGGACGAGTGTCTGTAGTGCTCGGAGAAACTCAGCGCACGATTCGCCAGGCCGCTGTTGCCGGGTAGCTAAGCGATGTCTTGCGTAGACGGTGTTCACCGGCCGCAGGTACTGTCGTTTGAGGGCGTCCAGTGCCCCTTCGTAGGTCGGCAGGTCCCGGATAAAGGAGTAAACTTTGGGGGTGACCCTCGAGAGTAGGATTCTGTGCATAACGGCGGGTTCAGTCGCACGAAGCTCCGCCAAGTACGATTGGAAGCATGCAAGCCAGTGTTCAAAAGCGAGAGCTGCGTCAGGGTCTTGAGGGTCCAAATCCAACCGGTCCGGACGCAAAACGGGTTCCATGTTTTAAAACTTCCAGTCAATAAAATTGATGCACCATCAATAACTCACACTGAGACGTAGGCGAGATATCGGCTTTTATTGACTGGAAGAAGGAACCAGGAGTGAGTGTCTATCATACAAGGTCCTGGAGACTGAGGCCGAGCGTCAGGCCGCAGGTCTCCTTTATACAGGGGCCTGTGGGAGGAGCCACAGGAGCAGTCAGCAGGGGCGTGTCCCGACAGGCACATAGTTCACCACACAGTACTTGTATGGGAGAGAGTTTATCCTCATTACTGATCATCACTCAACAGTGTCCATTTTCAATCCATAGAAGGGTGGTCCACTAACAGCAGCAGCACAATGCAGAGATGGGCTCTCTTTCTTGGAATACACATACAATATCGAATTCAAGAGGACGACTAATCATGGCATGCTGATGGATTGTCCCGTTTACTCTTGGAAAAGGAAATATCTGAAGAAATTACAAAAGAGCGCTCTGCTCTGAGTGTGTTCTCTCTGATGCAAATTGGAAGTTTCCACATTACAGCAGAAATGATCCAAAGGGAAACCAGAAAGTACTCCACACTGTCCACGGTCATCTACATGGCAACTCAAAATGGCTAGAATGTCCAGCTCCCCATCTTTACCAGCGCCTGGATGAACTTGGCTTGAAGCTTTGTCTGGTGGCCTTGGATAAATCAGCAGATCGAGCAGTTCACCGTGTGCTGTTCAGGAAGCCAACACACCCAGAAGACATCAAGAGCAGTGCCTCTCCATCCCTGGGAATGGCCTGCATTGCCCTGGAAGAGGATTCATGTGGATTTTACTGGATCGCACAGGTACAAATTTCTTGGTAGTAGTGGATGCAGCTACAAATTGGCCAGAAGTTCTCCCAATAGACCTCACTACAGCCTTGCACACTGTCGATGTGTTGAGAAGCCTCTTCCCAAGGACTGGTGTTCCAGAACACTTGGTCAGTGATGATGGACCATAGTTTGTTAAGGAACAGCTTCAGTCATTCCTAAAAATCAATGGAATAAGACATACTACACCCATACAGTGCCTTCCAGCTACAAATGGCTTGGCGGAAAGTTTTACTCAGAATCTAAAGAACACTCTCTGAGCAATGCCAGCTACACTAACACTGAATCGGAAGCTTGCTAATTTCCTCCTTGCATATCGCAATGCAGCACACTCCACAATCAACAGCTATGCTGTTCCTGGGTCGTCCAATGCACTCATGCTTGGATCCCCTCAAACCCAATCTCAGCTTGTACAAGGAGGCTTGATGTTTCACTCCTGGATAAGCTGTCCTGGCGAGGAACTTCAGAGGTGGTCAAAACTGAGTACTTGAAAAGATGAAGGACCAAACTGGACCACTGTCCTACACAGTGGAGATTGCATCTGATATCACCTGGAGATGGCACATCAATCATTTGAGGAGAGCGGAGTCAATTATTAGAGAAGAAATGTGGCTACCACTGTCAGAACCACTTCCAGCAATCTCCGAGTCAACTCCTACAACCACTATTGAGGTGGCCCTAGAACTAGAGGTTGCCTCACAGCCGCAGGTCTCACCTCCCAAGCAGAATGGCCCACCTTATCAGGAAAGACGTTATCCCACAAGAGTGATAAATCATCCAAAGTGATTAAATCTTTAGGCCTGAATGGGACATTTTAAAATTTACTATGCTATGGAAGTCTATATAGTAGTTGTATTACTTAGTACATTGTGTATATAATCTACATATGCATATATAGTGTACAGATAGTATAGTGTATTATATAGTATACTGTGTATGAAAAGCATTCAATATTGAGTTTGAGTTAAAAGCTACAACAGGTGATTAATAAGTTCGTGGCCTAAGGTAGAAGGAGTCAATTTGAGAAAACCTAGCATATTTCTTTTTCAAAATAGCCCCCTTCTACATTTACACACTTAGTCCAGCGGTCGTGGAGCACACGGTTCTTGGACCTCCAGAAAGAGTCCACAGGAGGGTGATTGATAAGTTCGAGGCCTACGGTAGAAGGAGATGAGTTATACAGCTCTCGTTACAGGCACGTGCAGGTCAACTCTTTGAGTGATGATGCAGAATGTTTGAAGTTAATAACTCATCTCTTTTTACCCTTATCAATCACCTCTGGTCAGTTATTAACTGATGAGTTATTAACTTCAGACTTTCTGCATAATCACTCAAATAGTTGACCAGCACATGCATGTAATGAAAGCTGTATAACTCATCTCCTTCTACCTTAGGCCACGAACTTATCAATCACCTATCTTGGACACTTTCTGGAGGTCCAATATCCGTATACTCCATGACCGCTGGACTAAGTGTGTAAATGTAGGAGGGGGACTATGTTGAAAAATAACTGGGCTAGGTTTTCTAAAATTGACTCCTTCTACCTTGGGCCATGAACTAATCAATCACCCCTCGTAAGTAGGCAGCAGTGTTCTGTATTTAACATTTCAGTAGTATTTGAATAATATTGTAAATATATTATTTGGTTGAGCATTTGTTGTTGCTTACATAATTGATTATGGGTTATATGTAAAAGTATGTGAATGGCATACGTCATTCCGTCACCACGTCATAAGTGTGCGCTTCACTGCAAGTAAAACTGAGAAGCGTACATGAGTTATCCCAGGCTCTGTGTGTTTTTTTCAATAAGTTTCTGGAGTTCTAAAACACAACACCATCCACTCATGCACACAAACAAGCCTCCAGTCACCTTTGAGCCTCTGGCCACCAGTCTCATACCCTGGGGTCTCAGACATCAGGCCTGCATCCGGATTCGCAGATTCATGGACATCACCATATTTACGTGAGCGTGAATTATTCTGCACGTGCTCAATGCGGCAAACGGTCTGCATGTGCAGCTGTTTTTCTTTATTCACTGACAGAGCTGTGGGCATTGCCATTATGACCAGAAGGTGGTGGTGAGCAGGCAGCTTGAGCATGTTTATGAGGGAAAGTTTCCAGAACACAGACTCAGTAATGATGGATGAATAATGATTTATTTTGATGTTAGAGGGGAACACACTGATATCCACATTCTCATCGCCTGGTGTCCTTGAGATTTTTGAGGTAGAGATTACAAAGCTGGTAGGTGAAGGGCTGGAGAGAACTGAGGTACAGCATGTTTTATAGAAGGCTCACTGCTGCTGGAGAAAGTGAAGGTGTTGCTTTGTCCCGGCTGGTGCCAGGTGTCTAGAATTACCAGTGAAGACTTTCCTATTACACTGCCCAGAGATGGTGAGAAATCTCAGGGGGGTTGTGCATCAGGGAGAAGATGTCAAAGCTCCTTTCACAACATCAGAGCATCTCAGGTGCTTTGTAGAGAGTAACTTTGAACATTATTCAATGATATTAGTTATTGGATCAATGCTAGCCAGAGAACCCATGGAAAAGTTACCTGCTTAACTTTGAATAGTGACGCCTAAGGGACAGATAACCCAGGGACAAGAAATCGGATAAGACAGAAGTCACAAAGCACAAGGAATTTGGGCTAGTTTTACCCAAATATAAATTGAATGATCTCAACTCATTATCCTGATGACGCTATTGGCCAGGGACAGCCACATAGAACATAGATATAGAACAGAGATCATAGAACAGAGGACAGAGAGCAGAAAACAGAGAACATAGAAAAAAGAATATAGGACATAGAACATAATACATAGAACAGTACAGGCCTTTTGGTTCATAATGTTGTGCCAACATTTTAACTTACTCAATGATCAATCTAACCCTTCTCTCCCACATTGCCTTTCATTTTTCTTTCATCCATGTACCTATCCAAGAGTCTCTTAAATGTTCCTAATGTATCTGCCTTGACTTCCAGCCCTGCAGGGTGTTCCACACACCCACCACTCCCTGAGTATAAACAACCTACCTCCAATCACCTTAAAATTGTGCCCTCTCATATTTGCACCCTAGAAAAAAGTCTCTCATCCTCCTTGACTCCAAAGAGAAAAGCCCTAGCTTTCTCAATCTAGCTCTTCATAAGCCATGGTATCGAATCCAGGCAGTATCTTGGTAAATCTCCTCTGCACCCTCTCTCAAGCTTTCACATCCTTCCTATAATGAGGAGATCACAATATTCCATGTGTGGTCTAACCAGGGTTTTATGGAGCTGCAAAGTTACCTCACGGATCTTGAAGACAAGAGATCATCCAGCCAATAAGCATTCTTTATTGATGGACGTCTGACACAGCATGGCATCAGGAGTCACATGTCCTTACAGTACATTTACATTTTCTTATTGTCGCAGCTCGGTGCGTCTGTGATGAGTCTGGAAGCATGAAGCACTCCTGCAGTCGGGCGCTCAAAGACCCACATTGGGCAGCAGCTGAGGGAGGCAATTGATGATGGGGTGAACAGGTCGCATGCCAGCGATGAATTCATTGCCAGAATCCACCTGCCAGTGACCAGATCGCCATCCCTCTCTCACCGGCTGCATGAGCAGACTCGGTCGGATCAGCACATCTCCATCAGACACCAGTCTCCCAATTCTCACGTAACCAAAACTCTCCATACATTCAAGACTCACATCCCATCCCAGAGCGTACACAAACCTCCAGCCATCTGATCGCGATCGGCAAAGTGACTACCACACTCGCCTCTCTTGTTCCTAGCTGCTCTGTAGTCCACAGAAGGAAGACTGGGCCTGTAGTTGAGCCCTGGCCACTGCTGCAGAGAAATCAAAGGGATTCATCATTAAGAATTAATTCCCTCATTGCATTTCACAGTCTCTCTTGGGTTTACAAAGTGGTGCATGTCTCCTTGTTTCTTGTCTGGCCCACACTTGGACAGTTTTCTGCAGACAGCCTTGAACATTCCTGGCATATGCTCTGGCTGCTGAGCCATGGGACAGTGGAGGACCACCTTCCCTTGATCCGACGCTCTCTGATGTGACTGCTCTTGGTGAGCTGTAGTCCAAGGAAGTGGTGGTGAGGTTAGAGGGATCTGGAGTGACAATAGATGCCAGGGTAATGATGAGGCTTGGTTTGGAGGGCTGATAGATGCCAGTGTAGTGATGAAGGTTGGTCTGGAGGGGAGATACCTGCCAGGGTAGCACTGAGGGGTGTTCTTGAGGGGGTGGAGAGATAGATGGTCAGGGGCGGTCTGGAAAGCAGATTGATACCAGGGTACTGGTGAAGTGTGGTCTGGAGGAGAGACAGATGGCTGGGGTTCTGTTGGGGGTGGTCTGGAGGGGAGTTAGCCGTGAGTCAGGGGAGCTGAAAGCCTCTTAAGACTTAGCCTGGACTCTGGACATGGTTCTGCAGTGCCTTGTGAACCTGATGGCGAAAAACGTTTCTTCAAATCAGTTCCCGGCAACCTGACAGTGCCACAGCATTCTGCCAATCCCAGGATGCAATTCACAGAACTGCTTCTGAGCCCCTCAGTCCCCACTAACCTGCAGGCAGCCGGGGTGGGGGTGTGTGTTAGTCTGCACAAGTAACACGCCGTGTGGGTGGTTCTTCTGATGCTAACAGCCTGGCTTCAATTTGTGGACGAATGCTGCCTGAATTGGCCTGCTGAGGGTCAAACTAGCTGCAGGAGGACTGAAGATGATGGCTCATGCAGCTGGCTGCCCAACATATTGAACAACATAAGCTGCACTTTAAACGTTTGCTCTCCACTCTTCCACTGAGCTGAAAGTAGACGAGCGTTCGCAGCACTGAAACGAATTTCATATCTTAATCAGAAAGAACTGGACTTGTGTGAGAAAGGGAGACTGGTGCCTGAGTTACGTACAGTGAAAGGGATGCGTGTGTGAGAAAGGGAGACTGGTGCCCGGGTTACGTACAGTGAAAGGGATGCGTGTGTGAGAAAGGGAGACTGGTGCCCGGGTTACGTACAGTGAAAGGGATGCGTGTGTGAGAAAGGGAGACTGGTGCCCGGGTTACGTACAGTGAAAGGGATGCGTGTGTGAGAAAGGGAGACTGGTGCCCGGGTTACGTACAGTGAAAGGGATGCGTGTGTGAGAAAGGGAGACTGGTGCCCGGGTTACGTACAGTGAAAGGGATGCGTGTGTGAGAAAGGGAGACTGGTGCCCGGGTTACGTACAGTGAAAGGGATGCGTGTGTGAGAAAGGGAGACTGGTGCCCGGGTTACGTACAGTGAAAGGGATGCGTGTGTGAGAAAGGGAGACTGGTGCCCGGGTTACGTACAGTGAAAGGGATGCGTGTGTGAGAAAGGGAGACTGGTGCCCGGGTTACGTACAGTGAAAGGAATGCGTGTGTGAGAAAGGGGGACTGGGTTACCTACACTGAAAGGGATGCGTGTGTGAGAAAGGGAGTCTGGTGCCCGGGTTACGTACAGTGAAAGGGATGCGTGTGTGAGAAAGGGAGACTGGTGCCCAGGTTACGTACAGTGAAAGGGATGCGTGTGTGAGAAAGGGAGACTGGTGCCCGGGTTACGTACAGTGAAAGGGACGCGTGTGTGAGAAAGGGAGACTGGTGCCCGGGTTACGTACAGTGAAAGGAATGCGTGTGTGAGAAAGGGAGTCTGGTGCCCGGGTTACGTACAGTGAAAGGAATGCGTGTGTGAGAAAGGGAGACTGGTGCCCAGGTTACGTACAGTGAAAGGGATGCGTGTGTGAGAAAGGGAGACTGGTGCCCGGGTTACGTACAGTGAAAGGAATGCGTGTGTGAGAAAGGGAGTCTGGTGCCCGAGTTACGTACAGTGAAAGGGATGCGTGTGTGAGAAAGGGAGACTGGTGCCCAGGTTACGTACAGTGAAAGGGATGCGTGTGTGAGAAAGGGAGACTGGTGCCCAGGTTACGTACAGTGAAAGGGATGCGTGTGTGAGAAAGGGAGACTGGTGCCCGGGTTACGTACAGTGAAAGGGATGCGTGTGTGAGAAAGGGAGACTGGTGCCCGGGTTACGTACAGTGAAAGGGATGCGTGTGTGAGAAAGGGAGACTGGTGCCCGGGTTACGTACAGTGAAAGGGATGACTGGTGCCCGAGTTACGTACAGTGAAAGGGATGCGTGTGTGCGAAAGGGAGACTGGTGCCCGGGTTACGTACAGTGAAAGGGATGCATGTGTGCGAAAGGGAGACTGGTGCCCGGGTTACGTACAGTGAAAGGGATGCGTGTGTGAGAAAGGGAGACTGGTGCCCGGGTTACGTACAGTGAAAGGGATGACTGGTGCCCGGGTTACGTACAGTGAAAGGGATGACTGGTGCCCGGGTTACGTACAGTGAAAGGGAGACTGGTGCCCGGGTTACGTACAGTGAAAGGGATGACTGGTGCAGAACTCTCCAAGGAATGAGCTCTGAATTGGAATTAGAGTCCGGTTTATTATCATTGACATGTACTGTATGTTGTGAAATTTGTTGTTTCGTGGCAGCAGTACAATGCAATACATTAAATATACTATAAATGAAAAAAAAGAAATATATACTAACATATTAAATTATTAGTGCAAAAAGAGAAATGTGATGGTAAAGGAGAAGAAGCTGTTTCTACCACGTTAAGTGTGTGTGGCTTTAGGCTCCCGTACCTCCTCTGTGATGGTGGTAAAGAGAAGAGAGCAGGTCCTGGATAGTGAGGGTCTTTAATGATGGATGCTGCTCTCTTCAGGCATTTCCTTTTGAAAATGCCCATGGTGGCGGGGAGGCGAGTTACCACGATGGAGTTGGCTGGGTCTACAGCCCTCCGCAGCTTTTCCTGATCTTGCCCCTCCATGCCAGATGTTGATGCAACCAGTCAGCATGCTCTCCACGCTCAGTAGAACAGTACCGCACAGGAAGTGGCCCTTTGGCCCTCAATAAACATGTGCCCAAGTCTTCGGTGACAACCCAAATCTTCTCAAGCTCCAGATGAACTTGCGAGTCTTCTTTGTAATTGCATCAAGAGGTTGAGCCTAGGTTTGATCTTCAGAGGTGTTGACACCTAGGGAGTTCACTCCGTCAGAACTGGCTATGAGTAATAATATATAGGGTATGCTAATTCATAAGCCACATCTTTCTCTGTAGCGTGTAGATTAAGACCGGAAGACCGGAAGACAGGGGAGCAGAGTTAAGCCATTCAGCCCATTGAGTCTGATCTGCCATTCTGTCACGGCTGATTTATTATCCCTCTCAATCCCATTCTCCTGCCTTCTCCCTGTAATCTTTGACACCCTTAGTAATCAAGAACCTAACGAGCTCTGCTTTACATATACTCAGTGACATGGACTCCAAAAAATGTCTGCAGCCATGAATGCCACAGATTTGTCACCATTTGGCTAAATAAATTCACCCTCAGCATTGTTCTAAAGGGATGTATTTGTATCCTGAGGCTGTGGCCTCTGGTCCTACACTTCTTCACTAGAGGACATGTTCTCTTTACATCCACTGTATTGAGGCCTTTCAATATCTGATAGGTTTCAATGAAATCCCTCATCTCATAGACTCCCATGAGTACAGGCCCAGGGCCATCAAACCCTTTCATTCCCAGAATTGTTATCGTGAACCCCCTTTGGAACTTCTTCAGGGCTAGCAGATCCTTCCATCAACAAGGGGCCCAAAACTGCTCACAGTACTCCAAGTGTGGTCTGACCCAAGCCTTACAAAGCCTCAGAATTACATCCTTGGTTTTATATTCTAGTCGTCTCGAAATGAATGTTAACATTGCTTTTAAACAATAACAACAAAGTGTACTAACTTTCACGGCACATCATTTATAATAGGTAAATTAAACTTTTTGTAAAGAGATTACACAGAAAATCTCAGCATTTCATCTGTATCCTGTCTCCCCTAATGCAATTCATTCTTGCTGAGGCTCCCAAGCATCAGCCACTACCACAGTCTGATCCAAAATGCTCCAGCTTTTCCTATTGCTGTGATATACAGTACCCTTAAAAAGTATTCACCCCCCACTGGAAGTTTTCATGTTGTATTGTTTTACAATATTGAATCACAGTGGATTTAATTTGGCTTTTTTTGACACTGAACAACAGAAAAAGACTCTTTTGTGTCAAAGTGAAAACAGATCTCTACAAAGTAATCGAAATTAATTATAAATATAAAACACAAAATTATTGATTGCATAAATACTCCCCCCCTTT